>NC_056725.1:1727401318-1727426318 GCF_019279795.1 Protopterus annectens
ATTCTCTAAACATTTTCACATGTACCTATAACCCCACTTCCACTTGGGCATGGTCTTAGAGAGTCCATGGGTGAGTGTTAAAATTCTTTATTGCTTCCTGGCTTTCTATCTTAACATGACATCTATGCAACCTTGCCCATGTTTGATATCTATGCAGGAAGTGTGTGTACTCTTTTCCTTTTAGTGTCACCTCTGTGTCAATTAGACCAAACGACTGGATATATTAGCTTACAAATCTACCCTCCCAACATTCTCAACAAGCTATTGTTTCTCCTGAGAAATACTGCATGCTTTTTACCATATTCAATTTTCCTGAAATTACTAACAGTCCTTTGTGGAATACTAAGATCTTTCCGAATATAGTTTTCAGTTCATTTTGAGTAGTTCTTGAGAGTATATATGTATTGGCAATATTCCTCCCCATTTACCCTTTATCCCCGCATATTTTCTCTCTTTATCCCTTATAGTCTCTTTCATTTAAAACTATCCATCCTTCTTTATCAAAACAGCGCTCCCTTTGCTCTACTTCAAATCCTGCATAACACCCTTCTGTTTTACTTTTGTTTACTATGACTTCATGTTCAGCTTCTTTCAAATGTGTTTCTTGAAGTAACTCTAGATTTGCCTCATGTTTCCTTCTGCATGTTAAGGCTTTTTGTCTTTTTTGTTTTTCAACAGTAATGTTGTATTCCATCTCAATACCTTCATTCTGATTCATAATATTATTTAACTCATCTAGCAATCCCTTACTTACTTCTTCATCCATTTTTTAATTTTCTCTTCAGCCTTATTTTTGCTTATTTCTTGATGAGCATTAACTTCATTTGTTTTCTACTCTTTCCAGTGCCCTACTTGCTTTTGTGATTGAATTCCCCATTTTCTCCTCATTTCTATCAAAACTATATACAATTCACTAACTGCTACTTTTAAGGTGTCTTGCATTATTTAGTCAGTCCTTTTCATCTTCTCAATTTCACCCATAACTAGTATTTTTTTTATTATTGTCCTCATCATATTTCTAGTTTTCTTCATTCAACACCCTTAATTTTCCATATCTTCATATTTCCTTGTCTCTTTTGTGGTTTGTTTCCACTTTTTGCCTGATTTAGTTAAAATGTTTGTCTGTTACTTGTCCTCTCTAACCTATTACCTCATGTTCTTGTCTATGTTGAACTATACATCTGATTCATAAAGCTGGCCACTTACTATGTATGATTCTGAGGTTTGACTATGGTAGAAAATGGAAAACTTTGTGTCCAATTTTTTAATTTTGGCTGCATTACAAAACCTCCTCCACACTGTCATTTTCATCTCTAGTAGACTCAGTACCAGTCAATTACATTTTATTGACTTTGCTACACCAGATGTCTGTGTTTAAAATGACCACAGTAAAGTATTCTAACTTGCTGCCTACACATGTACAACAGTTGTGTAAATGACCACTTAGCTTGATCGAAACATAATGAAAGACATTTTTATCCAGAGACATACCCATACCCAACAATTGTAGCCACTTTAATGAATCTGTGTACCTCAGAAATCTGGTTGAGAATTGAGACACAAAAGATGTCCACAGCATACCTCTCAACAATACCTAATTCCTCAGTATTTACTGGTTTTGAGGGCAAAATAATGGAGTGCTATGAATTTCTGAGTGGCCCCTTTAATTCCCAATTTTGTTTGCTTATTTTTTTATTTTGTGTTACAACTTTAAATGTATGGCTGATGTCACCCACATCACCAGCCTACAGGGGCATGTGTGATGACATCAGCTTCATTGGACTCAGATTTTGAATTGTTTTGGATGGAATATAGTAGCAGTGGAAGCTGTGCAAATTTTAAGTTTCAGATTTCTGCCCAACACTCACTCACAGAAATGGGCTCCCAGGTAAGAAAAAAAAAAGAATTCTGCTGACAGGCTCAGTGGTTCCACTCTATCTGTTTCCTCCACTCTATGTGTGTGTGTATTAATCAGATGTTAATTTTGGCTCTATGGTATACAGCTCACAGATTGTTAGCATTATACTGGGGAGTGTGTGTAGTTTTATATTTGATATTGCTGTGTCCTCCACCACTCATATGCAGCTTGCAGATTCTTAGCAGCATCTAGTTATATTGGCATGTGTGATTCCAACACTATGGTATGCAGCTTGCAGATTCTTAGCTTCCAAGTTGTACTGGGGAATGTGCTTGTTTAGCAGCTAGATATGACTGGTGGTTAGGGTTACTCAGGGTCAAACCCTGTACCTTAGGTAGAAAGTGCAAGAGCCTACATTCTCTTCCCATATCACCACCTGTAATTCAAGGAATTAAGTCCAAAGTTTTATAGAATGTCTGGAATGTTTGGCTCATACTTTTGGTCTGTTCCTCTTAAGATTTGTGGTTTTCTGGCAAATCAGTTAGAACTGAAATTCACTAAATGATAGCCATTTAAGTTTCAGTCTTCCTATCTTTCAGAAAATGCATGGTAACACAAAACATTTAATTCTTTTCTTTTTTCTTTTTCTAAGATTATCCAAGCAATGTTTAAAACGTGTACCTGGTTTTGGGCCTTTGTTCTCCCCCACCAAATAAATTTTGGCTTTTTCCAGATTTCTTGTACTGTATAGTTCTTCAGGGGAGAGGAGTTTAGTGCTACTTATGCTAGTTCTGCTTGTTCTCTTAGTAGTACAACAGGTAGACTACTTGCTTTTGATGCAGAAGGCTGTAGGTTCTACTCCCACAGTATGTAGATGACTTGCTTTTACTGTAGTGTGTTGTACTTTTAAAGGGGGTGAATTTTGCAATACTAAGAATGTTCTCTTTGGTAGAGATACCTAGTAACTATGAACCTGTTATCAGTTTGTGATCCATTCCCTATTGCAATATTAGCTTAGCATTTTTTTAAGGTAATATAGGCATTTTATTCCTCAATGGCAACAGGCACTTTATTTGTACATGAAACAATGAACTATGAAGTTGTTTGCTAGCAGCAACCTCTTCATTAGCTACAGATCTCTTTAATGTGGAATTATTTAGATGACTTTTACTTCTGTAGAGATTGTGCTTATTTACTGATACTGGCGGATTGTAGATGTTTGAGTAGACTTTTATAACAGAAATGTTCTGAATTGGGCAGTTTTGTCATTGGTTCGTGCATTTTGTTTCATTGCTTACTGGAAAAATGTTCAAAACAATAAATTTAAAATGCACTCTAACAAGTGTGCTGCATTATACAAGGAATTTAATACAATCAGGAAGGTATATCAAAGAACACATGTATGTTTCATGTGCAAGGGGCCTATGATTTGAAAACAGCCCAAAGGTAATTTTTATCTGCCACTGGTCAGATGCATTTTTTTGAATGTGGGTTTCAATGCTGTTTCAATGAATGTGTTTTAAGGGCAGGGAAGTTTTAAGGCTAGATTTCTATTAATGCTTGTGCTATAAAATGTAAAATAAAAGTTTTAAATGAAATCCAAATAATCACTGTATAAGTAAAGCAGTATGCACATTACAGTGTATGGTAAATGGGGCAAAATAGCCAAGTAATGGGACATTGTAATGGCTGCAGAGGGGAGGGCTGTGTATGGGGGGGTCTCCATTCAACCATGATTTTGTGAGGGGGGAAGGGCGGCAAACTCAAAGACAGCCCCGGGTGGCACAAACTCTAGCTATGCCACTGATCAGTAGGTCATGGAGAATGACTTCTGGAGGTCCTAGGAAACTATAATATTCTTTTGCTAAGATTAGAATATTGCCTACCATTAAATGTCCTACTTTTATCACACAACCCACGTACTGCAAGTCACCAAAAACAAAATCCTAAGGTTCATCATCTTTTCCCTTTCTAGTGAACATCATTGCTACACATTAAAAAAAATGGTAACCATTTACTACAGGGTCTGGGGCCATATTTTGGTTGTCTGTTCTTTAGTTTGCATTTGAAAGCTGGTACCCCACAATTCAATTGGAGTTGGCATGGTTACATCATTATGTATGTAAATTTTATGTTAATCAGCACATGGATTTGTACCAATTTTTCATGGGCCTTTGTCCAGATTTGTGATGTTTCCAGGTTGAGAGGTATGGTCCACAGTAATGTATTTTAGACTTTATTTCACATTAACTTGAGCAAATGACAGCAGGGATGGTCATTTCCATCCTCAAATAGCTCCCATGCACAACAGGTATTGCCACAGTGTCATCTGTGAACATGCCGGATATATGATTGTGATAAATAATGAGCACTGTAATGTATTTCAAAATAGTTTCACACAAACAGTAATTGAAGTAAAGTATTCCAACTTGCTTCACATAAATACATTAGTCCTGCAAATTCAGAACAATGATGTTTAACTTCAGAAAATGGCAACAGGGTCAGTCAGCCAATCTTGTCCAAAACAGTTATGGCCATTTTCTTGATTGTGCACAACTCATATGGGATACAAATAATAGCCACAATTTATTTCAGCTTTGTTTTATACACTCACTGGCTGCAGTAAACTGTTCTAAACTTTATACAAACATACATTAGCTCTGGTAAAGCAAGAATAATGTTGACATATGATAGCAACATCAGATAAACTTATTTTCGTCCACAGGAGGCACTTTTATTGATAAATTAAAGCCATGCCTATGTATACCTTAGATTGTTAACTGCAATAAAATTGTCTTGTGTCTTTCGGCTTTTCCCAGTTAGGGGTCGCCACAATGGAACTCCAGTATGCTAGTGATTGGCAGTGGATTTTTATGGTGCTGAGTTGCCAGCCCGATGCCCAACCTTCAAAGAAGGTACACCCATTCACACACTCACCTACCTGCATGTCTTTACATGTCACTCAACCATGGGGAGGACATGCAGACTCCAATAAAAATTAATAATTGACCATAGTAATTTATATGAGCACTCATACACATGTACACACATACACACACATGGACACAAATGTGCCCACCAATTATTGTCACTTTATTGACTGTGTATACCTTAGATGTTTGACTAAGATCAAATGAATGAATAAATATATAAGGGTCACAATAATGTATTGCAGCTTGCTTCTGTCAGAAGCATATGTTGCAACCCATTACACAGACACCAATAATCTTGCACAAACACAGACACAGATCAACACACATGTATGCATGTGTGCTTATACTAACCTACACATGCACACCTTTCCCCCGCACATATACACACACACCCTTATACACAACTAGATATGCCTACCAATTACAGCCACTTTATTGAATGCGTACACCACAGGTAGATACTCATAACTCTGAAATCTCCCTAATGTTTAGGGACTGCCCTCATTTTTTCTCAGAATCTTGATCCATCTCACCTCAGATTGCATGTTTTAAAGAAAGGGTGATGGATTTCAATCAGTAAATACTGATAATTATTACAGTTACAGACATATTTAACTTCAGGGAATACATGTTATTTCACATACTCTTTTCTGTCAACTTTCTCAGTTAATAATTCCAATCTTTAAAATTGTCACTGATTAGGATGAGTTGAATGAATGAATACATTAAATAACATACACAGTAATGTATTTCTCCTCTATGCTGTCAGCATATATTGTCACCCATTACACCTCTACACACACGCATACACACACACACACACACACACACACACACACACACACACACACACACACACACACACACACACACTTCTTTTTTTTTTAAAACAAGTTTATTGTTTTTAACATACAAAATAAATATCATAACAATTTTATACAAGCAATTAAAATAGAAATAGTTATAACATTCAATAAAATAACCAAAGTATTTACAAAGACATCCACTACAAATCAAATCAATTGATTAAACTATAATATCATGCTATTGAGACTAAGATTTTTTAACAGGTTTTGTAAAGTATCCCATATAATATAATAAGATGTTTTTCTAGTAGTTCTTGATTTTATTGTCATCAATTCCATATGACACACTTCAGTCATAACATTTTTAAATTCATTAAATGAAGGAGGGGTATCTGAAATCCAATTTCTGGTTATTAATTTTCTAGCCACTGCTAGAATAGACCATAATAAGGGAAGTTTAACTTTTTTAACACTTTTAGGAACAGGTGTGTTAAATAATATAAGTGATTTAGAAACAATGAAATTATCTGTGAAAAGGGCCTGCAAAAAATCATTGATTAACTTCCAATATTGCTTCAATTTTATACAGTCATAAAACATATGTACCCAATCAGCATTTATTTCTACATTACATCTTTTACATAAGTTGTCTTTATTATTTATTTTATTCATCATTAAAGGTGTACAGAAGGATCTATGTAAAAATTTCCAAGTAAAAAGTCTCCAATTAATGGAAGAAGTAGTTTTATAAGCAGATTCCAATATATATTGTTTATCTTGTTGTTTTGGTGATTCACCGTTAATGGAAATGAAATAATTCCAATAGGTATCTGAACTGTAATGAGTTTCTTCTCTGATAATTTTATGTATGTATGCGAGCTTACCTTTATCAGAAACTCTATGTTGTAAATTTAATATCAAGTAATCAATCAGTATTGGAACAGATTCTTTAACTGTTAAAGACATTAAATCAATTTTATTAATAAGATGTTGTCTAAAAGTCTGAATTTCCAACCAACATGTTTCTCTCAAATCAAATTCTTGCTTTAAGAAGTCTAAATTTTTTACTTTATTATCAGACAGCAACTGATACCAATACTTTAGATCATTCTCTGTGACTAAAAGAGTTCTTTCAGAGGTGGTTGACAAAAGCATACCTTGTGTATACATTATAGGGAATAGAATAAAATTCCATTCCTTATACTTAGGATGCATGAATATAAAATTACGATAACTGATAATAATGTTTAATGGGTAACTAACTACATATTTTGGTGTAATGGATGAAGTACAAAATTCTTTTAGTAACCATAACATGGGGTTATTTACAATAATATTTATATGTATTAAAGAGATTTTCATGAAGTGAATGCTAATTAGTTCCCAGTAATCTTTCCATCTAGCAACATATGACTGATCTATTAACAAAGTAATAACTTTTATAATAGAAGAGATAGTATATAGATTAAAGTCTGGAAATGAAATGCCCCCTTGAGACCAGCTATTAGTATGTTTCTTTAATGCAATCCTAGGTCTATTTAGGTGCCCATAAGAAATTTAACATTAGTGAATTCAATTTCTTAATAATTATTTTTGTAGGTGGGAGTATTATTGATTGTATTAAGTATAATATCTTAGGGAATACTATCATTTTAATAATTGTGAGTCTCTCTTCCATGGTAAAAAACATATTGTTCCAGCTAATGAAAAGATTTTGTATATTAAGAAGACAGGTACTATAATTATTATGTATAATAGATTTGATATCTTTAGTTAATATTATACCTAAGTAGGTTATCTGACCTGAGTTGGGTATATATTTGTTAAAATCATTAATGAAAACATTTTTTCGTGTGTATATTGGTAATATTTTAGTTTTTTCTTCATTGAATATTAAACCAGAGATATTTTTAAAATCCATCATTTTATCAAATAAGGACTGCATAGAAGAGTTAGATCCAGATGATGTTATTAGAACATCATCTGCAAAAAGTTGAATTTTAGATATTGTGTTTTCATCTATATCAAATCCTTCTATATCAGTACTGTTTCTGATCAAATTAGCCCAAGGCTCCATTATTAAAGTAAATAATAGTGGAGAGAGTGGACACCCTTGTTTTGTACCTTTTAAAATGGGTATTTTTTGTGAGACATATGTTCCTATCTTAATGTAAGCCAATGCTCCTTTATATAGATGTTCAATTAGATTTACAAATGCATCTGAGAAGTTTGTGCACTTCAGTAAAGTAAACAAGTAGTCCCAACTTACTGAATCAAATGCTGAACTTATATCGAGACTAATAAGTGTTAAATCTTTCTTTTTCCTATTTGCAAAATCAATTAACGTTAAAGTTCTCCTTATATTATCAAAAGTATTTCTATTTACAATAAAGCCTGTCTGGTCTATATCTATAATGCCTGGGATGATTGCCTTTAATCTATCAGCAAAAATACTCATAAACATTTTATAGTCAACATTAAGTAATGAAATAGGTCTATATGAAGTGCATCTGGTTGGGTCTTTATTGGGTTTTAAAATTGGTGAAATAAATGTGTATTGCCAAGATGGGGGAGTTGTTAACTCAGTTTGGGCCAAAATAAAAACCTTATGTATTAATGAGTAAGTACTTTTGGGAAGAATTTTATAGATCTCTGGTATAATACCATCATTACCTGGTGCTTTGTTTGATTTAAACTTGTTTATAGGTTCATAGGTTCATAGGTTCATACTAGGCTATCTGCCCAAGGGCATTTATAAGCCTAGCCCATAGTTATTTGGCTTTCGCCACCCCTTTAGTTTGAATAAAACTATGCCTATTATTTTGCTGTGCCTCTGTCAAGCAGTGACACTGAAGTAATCCCTGGGGTATATCTGCGATCCCCCATCCATTGGTCAAGATTCCTCTTGAACAAGGCCAGCGAGGTGCTCTGCCTCACATGTACCGGGATTTTGTTCCACAGCATAGGGAGTCTCTGGGTGATGAATCTGTCCCTCCAGCATGTTCTATTAATAACCGTGTCAAGGTTCAAGTCTCCGCCCTTGTGGTTCTGAGGGATCTAGATTTTTTGAGGTGAAGCATATTCATCAAATCAGGGTTTGACATGGCCTTATATGTCAGGCACAGGTCACCTCTGAGCAAGCGGTATGAGACTGAATAGAGCTGGAGCTCTTTCAGTCGGGCAGCATAAGACATATTTTGAGACCCTTTATCCTTTTGGTGAGGAACTTTTGGGGCCTTTCCAGCTGCTGCAGGTGTCTGGTCAGATACATTCCGAATGGGGCATTGTACTCAATCATAGGTCTAATGAGTGATGAGTACAGGAGGGCGATGACCTCCCTTGATCTAGATGTGAATCCCTTCATGATCAGGTGGGCAATGTAGAAGGTTTTCCTAACTACTTTAGCAACATGAGTGTCAAACGAAAGGCTACTGTCAACCTGGGTCCCCAGATCCCTGATGACTTCTTCTGTGCTCAGTGGATTGCCACCTATATGGTAGTTAGGGGTAACCTTGTTTTTCCCGAAGGGTATGACTATGCATTTCTTGGCATTTAACTTTAGGCCATGGCTCTGGCACCAGTTATCCATTTCTGTGAGGCCCTTCTGAAGGATATCTGTGTCAGATGTGTTTTCGACTATGGCCCAGTTTGCAGTCATCTGCAAACTTTGTCAGCCATAACCCTCCTGTGTTTGCTTGTACTTCAGAAAAGTAGATGCCGAACAAGAGTGGACCCAGGACTGAGCCCTGTGGGACACCACTTGTGACAGGCTTTGAGTCTGACATGGCTCCAGCAACTCTGACCCTGTGGGTTCTGTCACTTAGCCAGTTTGCAACCCCTCTTGTGATGTATGGGTTTACATTCAAGCTGATGAGTTTTTGATGATACCTGAGTGGGGTATTGTGTCAAGACCTTTGCCAGGTCAAGGTAGGCTGTATGGACTGCCTTTCCCTCATCAATGGCCTTGGTGACTGTCTCGAAAAGTCAACCAAGTTTAAAAGGCATGATCTGCCTTTGACAAAGCCAAACTGGGTTGGATCCAAAGTCTGCAAGTTCCCTATGTCTTTATTTATGAGTTCCATTATGATCCTCTCCATGGCTTTGCAGATAAGGCTTGTCAAGCTAATGGGACGATAATTTCCAGGGTCGGTGGAGGCACCGCCCTTGTGAAGTGGGACCACAGTCGCCGTGCGCCACTCCTTGGGTACGTATCCTGAGGTGAGGCTAAGATTGAACAGCTGTCCTAACTGCGGGTTTAATTCCTCATTGAGTTCATGGAGCACACAGCCGGGGACACCATCCGGTCCCATGGATGCTGTGTTTTATGCTTTGGAGAGAGCAGTTCTCACCTGGGCGTTGGAGATGTTTGGGGGGCTGCAATCCTCTGGTATAGATATCTCTCCTTTTGGGGGGGGGGAGTTTGCACTGAACCTGTCAGCCAGTATGTTGGCAATGTGTGTAGGTTCAGTAATCTTCACATCATTTTGAACTAATTCTGAGCATATCTGGGAGTTTCCTCCTAGGTTTCTAACATAGCTAAAGAAGGCCTTATGATTGTCTTTTGAATCCTTGGTGATTTTTCTCTCAAAATTTGCCTTGGATGATTTTATGAGAGCTCTTAGTTTATTACTTATAATGATCAAAGGTGTCTTACCTTTCAAGGATTTTGCTCTATCTTGTAGTAACTTCCTCCTTTTGTTGTAGAGCTTGTTTATGGCTGGGGTCCACCAGACTGGACGCTTGCCTTTGGTACAAAGAGTCTTAGTTTTGTTTGGGATTGCCTGATCCATGCAGTCCTGTAGGTGCTGGTAGAAGGCATTTGTAAGTGATTCAGCGATTTGAGTAATGTTTACCACTGGCTCAGGGGCCTTAAAGGAGACCACACTAGTTTTTAGAAGTGTGAAGTCGGCTTTTGAGAAGTTTTTCACTGTGGTCTTTTTTGTTTCAGGTGGGGGTGGGATGAGGACCTCCAGCGAGATTAGTTTATGATCTGATCTCACCAGTGAGGGGTATACTTCCGGTGTTGAACATTGTGATCCCATGTTCGTGATGATGAGATCAGGTATGTTTTCTCCTCTTGTGGGGATAGTGACTAGTTGTTCCATGGCATTTGAGTTTATGAACTCCAGGAACCTTTGGGCTAGAGTGTTTGGGCTTGAGTAGTGTTCCCAGTCTATATTAGGGTAGTTGAAGTCACCTAGTATGATGGTGTTTGGAGATACATTTATCCCCTCCATTGTTTTCAGGAAGGCCATGTGAGGTTCCTGAGTTTGAGAGGGTGGCCTGTAACATGCTACAAATTGCAGAGCAGTCTTGCCTATGGTTAATTGCACCTGGATGGTCTCCGATGCATCATGCGTTGCCACCAACCTTGAGGTGTGGGTGTCCTTTATGAATATGGACACCCCCCTCCTTTCTTGGTGTTGTCCGGATTTTGGGGCCGGAACGCATGATATGAGGTGAAACCTGCTAGTGCTGGGGTGCTCTCAGGAGCCTTGAACCAGGTTTCTGTCACAGCACAGACATCGATGTTCTCCATACTGAGAAGGGCCTCGAGTGCGTGCATCTTGAGATTGAGACTTCTGGCATTGAGCAGCATTACCCTTAGTTTTTTTACTTTTTTGTGTTCTAGGGTGGTAGGTTTAGAATTTGAGCCTTATTTGTGTAATAATCTCTGTATATGAAATATTTTTATCCATTAGTTTAGTCTGTTGTTTATTAAGTTTTTTGTTCATGTTTGTAGTTATAAATTTCTTTATTTTATCTTTAGGCTCCATGTTAATGTTATTATGATTAATTTTGTGAAAGTGATTTCTAAATTCATCTAATATTTCTGGTAAACTAGAAACATTCTTCTTTTTCCTTGAAGAGAAAATTTATTTGATATGATTTTGTTTATTCAACCTTTTTGTTTTATTTTTAAGTCTATGTAAGTATTTGGGACTTATTGAGTAAGACAAAAACTTATATTTCTCTAATGTTATTTTAACTTTATGAGTTAAAATTTCTTTGTATTTCTCATTTAATTTATTTATTTCTTCAATGACTTTTTTGTCCATAATATTTTCTTTATTATTATGTTTGTATGAGTCTAATTTGCTTTGAATATATAGTAATTCCTTGTCCCAAGATTTCATTTTATTATTATACCATCTGATACTTTGTCCATATAAATACGATTTTAAAGCATCCCAAACATAAACAATGGAGACTTCAGGTGTATTGTTTAAGTCTAAAAAATGTTGCACTTCTGAAAGTATATAATCTTTATAGTCTTTTAGTTGAGTTAAGTATGCTGGTATCCTTTTGATCTGAACATTGTAAGTACTTTTTATCATAAACTCAAAGACAATTGAATTATGATCTGATATAGGACACGAAATGATTTTAGAATTAATTAAGTCTGTAACCATCTGGTTAGAAATAAAGACTCTATCTATTTTTGAATAAGTTTTATATCTGTTAGAAAAAAAAGTGTATGGTAATGATTTTGAATCTATCTGATTATTAATATCATTCAAATGATATAAATTAACAAAATCCTTTAAATGTTTTGCATTAGATGTAATTTTCCTTTTTCCTATAGTAGTAGTATCTTTTTCATGTAGGATACAATTAAAGTCACCTGCTAAAATAATATCTCCTATAGAAAATGATATGATCTTATTGAGATGGTGTTTCACTGTATTAATGCCAATTCCTGGTATCCAATATACATTGATTAATGTATATGTCTTTCCATTAATCTGTATTGTAACCATACAAAACATTCCTTTATCATCTTTATAAGACTTAATAGTTTTAGGTATGGGCAAACTTTTATTCCATAAAATAGCCACTCCTCTTTTTTTCTGAGTGTGTTCTGAACTAACCAAGACTGTATATTTATTAGTGGCTAATTTATCAATATCCTTTTTCATGAGATGTGTTTCTTGAAGGAATACTAAGTTGGCCCTATGCAAATTAATGTATCTCATTAAACTTGCCCTTTTACATGGGTTATTCAGTCCATTAATGTTTAAAGAAATTCCTTTTACAGAAATCATTTAGCTTTTATAAACATATAAAACATATAATCATAATAACAATTAACAAAATAAATAATATTATACCTCCTCCTTTAGGTGTACCATTAATTATAGCTGTATTTATTGAAAATCTTATGGGATTTTGTATAAGCTTCACTTTTATTTGTAGTGACAATAAGTTTATAAAATGTGTTGTGGATGTCAGAACTATATACAAACAACAATAAACAGGTGAAAATAATATTAGGATTAAACATTGCACCCAGCCTGGAGTTAAGAACTCCAACTTTGAGTAGCACATACCACTCAAGTTATCCCCCTATCCTAAGCAGCAGTACCTCAGCTGCCACCATATCAATTCAATACTAACAATTATTAACTAAAATTAACCTCATTTAATTAGATTATCTAGTAAGACAAAGCTAAACAATTTATAAATCAGTTTCATATAAACAAATAAGAACATTTAGAAACAGCTCATATTACTATGTACATCTATTTTGTAAAATACACTCATAATCAAAATAGCATTCTAATAAACTTGATAATGGGAATCGAGAAGAGAGAGAGAGAAAAAAAAAAGGGGCATATCTATATATTAGTTTATTAAAAGTTTGTAAAAATAAGTTCTTATGTTCATTTGGATTCAATAACTTAGGCTATAATGGTTCAGACATTATATATATTAGGGTATTCCTACTTTCTGCCATAGAAATGCAGTTAACAGTTTTAAAAACTTTAAATTACTTGCACCAAAGCTTTCTTCTCATACTTATTATTGCCAGTAAATAAAATATTTATACTCATACATATGTTTACAAGTCATACTGCACAGCAATGTAAATTCCTAGTTATACATAAATCATTGTGAAGAAAGCCATCTGTATTTTATATATTTGAACTGCTGCTTTAAAATATGTCACATGACAGTTTCTTCTAAGATATAATCACAATGATACTTGTGCTTGTCAATTAGATAAATCAAATGATTTATAACATTATATATGTTTAAATCATAAGTATTTATATACAATAATATGTTGCAGTCATGTAAGCTTTCAAAAACATGTGTATATATGTTTTACCTTCTATGCCTTCTAAAATATCTCACTTGCTTACTATGGCATACTGAATCATTTAAAATCATTATAACTTTCATATTTTATAAATTACATCTTAAATAAGTAAGTTGTTATAAAGAATAACTCACATTTAGATGTCATAAAGTTCATTTTTCATCACAAAGTCGCATTTACAGCAGTTCTACTTCCTGGAACAGTGTTCTTCTTGAATCTGCGATGTGTCAGTGTGAAATCAGGGGTCAAAGTTCAAAATGACTGCATTCAGCTTCTCTGCGTGTATTCTGAGTGTTGAAGCTTTTAAAACAACTCGAGGACACTATTCACAAGATAACCCACATCCCAAATTGTCTCCCTTAACATTCTGGCGGGAATTTTAGTAAATACAAGTGACTGACATTCATTTAGTAATACAAATGAAACTAAACAGTGCAAAACCATCACAAAGTATTTTACAAGTCATTACAGTCTCTATGACAGTGAAACCAAGCCTATAGTTATTTAACATATTATACAACTTATTTTTATATGCCCCATTTCATTTTCTCATACAAATCTTATTATATACATATATCAGTATTATCAGAAGCATATAACTGTACTTATAAGAGAGAAAGAGAGAGAGAGAAAAAAAGAAAAGAAAGAGAGTAGAGAAAAAAAGAAAGAGAGAGAGAGAGAAGAAAGAAAAAAAGGAAGCTACAAAGCGTATCTACAAAGAAATATTATTTGCTGTTTGTATTAATAAAGTTAAACATGAAACATATTACTTACAACTATTTTAGTTCTAATTATTTGCAATTATATCATGACATATTATTTGTAATCATATATAAGCAATGAAATCATGATATAATATTTAGCAACAGTGTTTAAACAGCATATATAGTTTTAAAGAACTAATAAGTTATTATTTCACTTTTTCCATATTTTACATCATACTTCTCTCCTTGCCCTCCCCCGCCCCTCACTAAATGCATAGTTTATAAAGAATGCCATTATTTAAAACAAGAAGAGAAAGAAAATGTTTCAAATTACTAACCTTAGGTCTCTTTATCACAAAGAGAAACAGGTTGATTGATAGCATGTTATTTGTTCCTCAGAGAGTTTGACTATTTATGAAACAAAAACAGTTCTTTGCACACAGAAAATAACTTTGAATAAATCTTTAAAATAGTTGTGGCTTTCTGGAGATGCAGTAACTGTATTTGAAGAGATTAAGAGAGAAGAGAGAAAAAAAATATATATAGAACATGTCATTTGTTTTTTAGTCTTTTTTGCTTCTCTGAAGTCTTCCAAGAAGTTCCTGTTGCCATCCTCTTTAACGAAGGACTTGCCCATTCCATATCTTCTATTTTATCTAATATCTTATTTTTTTAATATACAGCAAAGCAGAGTCCAAGTCTTCAAAAATTCTAGGGCCATCAGGTAAAAAGATTTTTAGTTTGGCAGGAAATAAAAGGTAAGTTTTGAACTGTGCTTTCTTAAGCTCTCTTATTAATGGCAAAAAAACTTTTCTTTTAGTTATTACCAAGGAAGAATAGTCATTGTCAAAACGCACAGTTGCCTCATTAATTTTAATAGGTGCTTTAGCCCATGCAGATTTTAATACCATCTCCTTGTCATAAGATGATAAAAATCTTACTATAACTGATCTAGGATACTTTTTTTAGAGTTAAAATTAGATAAGGACCTATGGGCTCTTTCAATACCAAAAGAAAATGCTTCTGACAAGTCTAAAGTTTTGGGAAGCCAAGTATTTAAAAGGAAGTAATGTTGTTACCTTCTATATTTTCTGGCAGTCCAAAAATCCTAATATTATTGTGTCTAGATCTGTTTTCCAGGTCATCAAGTTTGGATTGTAGGTGTGTGTTCTGCTTCAGCAAAACTCAATGTTAATTTCTTCTTCCTGGATTCTGTTCTCCATATCATTAACAGTCTCTTCTATGCCTGTAATCTGAGCCTTCTGTTGTTGCAAGTCTTGATGTAACAAATCCATTTGTTTTGTAGTTTTTCTATGAAGTTATCAATTTTAGTATCCAGTTTGTCCATTTTGGTTGTTAGTTGCTGAATAGTAGATATCAGAGACTGAAGCTCGTTCTTGATGCTGGAATCCTGACTGTTTGCCTTACTGGAACTCATTTTGAACAGAGGTGATGAAAGAGAAATTTCCAAGATGATTTCTGACAGGAAAATTATTGAAATTTTCTTTCTTTTTTAGATTTTATTCAAGAAACTGATATTCCAAACGTATTTAGAAAGAAAATTATTTCATTAGTTGATTTTTAAAGTAATTATTTCCTGTCAGTGCAGTTAAGTTGGTGGAGCTGAAGAAATCTGCTGCTATCCTGTGTTCATCCTTGGCCACGCCCCCCACACACATACACTTCTGTTGAATAAAAATGCATGCCATCATAAAGACTTAAAAAATCCAAACAAACTTGTAGTAACACAAAACTTTGTCTCAAGCTTGTAGTCCTGTCTGCAAGTCATTCTGCATTATTTCTCTTTTTATTCAGGCTACTTCAATACCAGTCAGGTTTTGGAACTTGATGTAGTTGGAAAGGCTGCTCACAGGTTTATCTGTCAGCCCCAACAATCTCCATAGAAATATCATTCCTGCACCCCCGAGAAGCAGAAGGACTTGTAATAAAGCATAATCATTGTATTCACTTATGAGGATGTTTGAATATAGTTTGGGCTGTTTTAAAAATACCCTTGCTGAACCAGACATTTCTTTTTTGTTTGTTTTTCAAAGAACTAAGAATTCCAAGCATACACTGTAAACACACAGAATTCCAGGTTCCTGAAATGGGGAGGTCTTTTTTTTAGGGAAAAAAAAAATAAAACAAAAACAAAGTATAGTAAAAAGGCAAAGAATACAAGAAAGCATCTTTTCTTTTTTCCTTTGGTAAAACCCAGCAGTTTAGTACTGGGATCCTACTCTTATTATCAGCTGACCCCTTTCCATATCTGGAGTAATCTATATCATAGTTCATGTTTCCAGGTATACAGCTGAATGGGAGGTAGTTCTATGTCACTGTAGAAGACAGCTGGCACATCCTGGCCAGATCACACATCCTAAAGCTTCTACCCAGCAGCTAGGACAGAGGCATCATGAGGATTAGATGCTTTCTGTCAATGCTGACAGCCCAAAGCATTTTTATTTGCTGCATATGGATATACATATACATATAGATGTTATATACATATAGATGTTGTATTTGTTCAGCAGACTTAATAATATAGTTTTTTTAAACATTTTGTAACTCTTGTTTTTTATGTTATATAACTCTTCCATGTGTTTATTTGTTGGCCACTGTAATTTTTGACTGCATACCTCCTATTGCATAATGCATGTGTCGTTATCAGGCTGTGTTTATGTCCAGTTTGTACCTTACTGTGGTGTAGACAGAGTTATTCCATTGGATATGGAGCACACCAACCAACCTAGGGACATATATATCCTTGGAAGGGGGGGGTACTGCCCCATGCTTCCCCTGCCTAAAACATGGTTGGATAGCATGCATGATGGTGGATAATTGCCACATCTGTAAACATACCTTGCAATGTAAAAATCATAGCACTGGCTTTTAAAAATCATGGCAGGGGGTTAGAAAGAACAGCATTTCTTATTTTACCACAATAGCAAATCTTTATATGCCATATCCTATATAGTTAGTGGCAGTGAGTATTTGCATAGGCTTACTTTATGTATTTAATAAAGTATGGACTCATAAATCTAGGAGGAGACAAAATAATTGTGCTATGCCTAAATCATTGCAGTTGAGAGGTGCGTCTGTGAATTGTTTGTGTGCTACTGCTGTATGTCTGTGTCTGTTACGTGGTCCTTATACCCTGCCATATTGCAGAATGATGTTACATGATAGGAATGTTCCTGTTGACACATTTACACTCTAATGTTTTGTTTATGAACTGCACAAAGACAGTATGCATTTCACACGACAATTCACATAAACTGCGTTCTGCCATAGTGGTGCACTATGTCCTCGAATATGTGGGATTGCAAATAGCCTATCATAGGTATAGCAGCTTTTTTTTTATTTGTCACACTTTGCAATGTTTTCAGTTTTTAAAAATATTCACCCAGAATTTGCAATGCAGTCATGTCTTCAAAATAACTTCATTGATGTATGCATTACTACTTTTCCAGTACAGTTCAAATGCATATTTTTGGGGGGGGCACATTATGAGATATTCCCACTTTTTACACAGTCACTTTTCTGTATAGCGTTGTGAATTGCCACAATGTTTATTTCTCATTTTCCATTATATAATCACTAATTATTTTTGTGGTAAAAGTATTGCAAGTACTAAGTTATAAGAACGGCATTGAACTTTTAAAGTATTGAAGAAAGCTTCTTAGTATTGCAACTGTCAATGTTTCATCTGAAACTAAAAATGTGTTCATTTACCCAATATGCCATGAAAGTTACAATCATCAGGTTTCAACCAAAGGCATGCCAAAGATTTTGTTAAATCCCTTTCCAAGTCAGACTTCAGTATTCTCTGTCATTTACTTTATGAAGTATGTTCATAAAATGTGAGTGGTTTTAACTGCAACAACTGAAAAATAAAAAAAATGCTGGAGTTATGGAAATCAGTTTCTTTCAAGCAATATGGTTTCTGCTATTGAATCAGCTAATATTTCTTGTTGCTCCTTCAAGGCATTTTTGTATAAAACATGGAAATATTTTCAAATGCTGGCAAGCATTCTGCTTTGTAAGATACTATTGGACTTAGCCCAAAACCACACTGTCCTGAAAAACATTTGGATTTTGTTGGAGTTTAAGAGAACTCATCTCCACTTTTTCAGTCTCACATTTTTTTCATTTTGTAAACTGCATATCTTTAATTATTTTTGAATGCACTCTAAATTCAGTAGAAGATGCCAATGACAAATGCTTATTTTTTTCCTGTATTAGAAGAGAACATTTGTTCTTTAATTCTAGGGTGAAAAGGTATGTATGGTGGGCATAGCCAATATAAAATATCTGGCTCAAAGCAGTACAGCCAAAATGGTGTAGCTCAGAAGCCAAATATGAGACTACAGGACAAGGACTTCTTATACTCTCAGTATACTGAGGCATTACCATGGAGATAATTACTAGTAACAGGATGTGCAGCTCCCTGCATGAGGGTCTGTATGTGGGAGAGAGGAGTTTAATAAAACTTTACAAAATCAACCCTTTTCTAAATTTTTATCTATTTTATCCATTTGAAACAGCTGATTTATAGGTAAGTACTAGACTATTTTAAGCCCAGCCAATTTCCCTATCAATGGTATGAATCAAACTCTGCACCTTGTACCAGTGAGGCAAACACCTTAAGCATTATGCTTATGCCCAACCCCCTTAAATGGTTCTTAGACATTCATACAGAAAATTCTTACAGGTTCCTATAATTGAAACCGCATGTCCTACAGCCATGTACAGCAAGTCATAAACTGTAAATGTAACTTCAGTTACATATAAAGAGCAGTGATAGACTCACCATGGTACACATGTGCTCTTTTGTATGACTGCAAACTGATAACTGATATATTTATTTTACGGGTGCTTTATTTAGTCTGTTAACACTAATAATTGTTTAGAAATGGAAAGTATGATACATATTTAGAGAAGATTAATGTCTGTTAAATAGCAGGAAATATACTGTTCTAGAAGATGAACTGCTGTCTGCCTCTAGTGGAAATAATCGCTATGCTTCACTCTGCATAACAAGAATAAGGAATGGAGTTATTGTTATTTATTATTAAAAAGTTCTATTATAATATTAATGACTGATTTCATAAATGTATTCCAGTAAGAGACAAATACACAAGAAATCTGACAAACAAGCCCTTATGGTGAAATTAAAAAATAAATAAACAACCCCCAATTCATTATATAATAAAATAAAGATGTATTATACTTCCAAAACGGTAATTCTCTAACAACATATCAACATTAGCTAAGGTACAAAAAAATCTTATTACATTCAATACACTAATTACAGGGAACCCAGTATCAAAAGCCAAAGGCAACATTAAGAGGCTAAGGGGTAAACATTGTGAATGTAGTGCACTGTGATTTCCTAGAGTGGAAGAGCAAAGCTAACAAGACTGGCTGGATATTTAATATACCACAGTGATGTATCTGTATCCTTAAGAGCTCCGTGTTAGAACACCCCTTTTTAGTGTCTTCTTTCCTGGTATAACATTTTGGGAAAACTATGGTTAACAAAGCACAGTAGGCTGCGGTGGTGGTGCTGCGGTAGCATTGTCACCTCACAGTTAGACGTTGCTCGTAAGATTCTCAGTTAGAGCGTCTTCTGTGTGGCGACATGCGTGAATGGGCATTCCTTCATTGAAGGTTGTATGTTAGGCCCGGCAAGCCAGTACATAAAAATCTACTGCCAATCATTAGCGGACCGGAGTTCCGCTGTGGCGACCCCTAACCAGGAAAAAGCTGAAAGACACAAACATGGTTAACAAAGCACAGTCATGAATCCAAGTAAGGTAATATTATCACATACAAAAAGATAATGCAGAAAGGTCTGGAGAAAACACACTCCTTGCAATACAGACACCCACTTTTTTTCTAAATCCTAACTTATTTATACAGTAACATTTAGAAAAAAGGAGACACAGTCTTAAATCAGAATTAACGATTAAACAATAAAGCTGTCTGTGAAATCAAATTATTATTAGTGACAGTTAGTTAAGTTCTAATCAGTGCGCAGCATGTCAAATCAGAAAAGCCTGCTTATCAGCACATCTGATACTGTAGGTCTTGTCTAATCATTCAAGAGAAATCATTGTCCTTTTACATAACTCATTGATCTAGTCAGAATTTGATTACAGTGGTTCATTAAATTGTCTTCAAACAAGTCATTTAGCAGAGCTTGGAAAGATAAACAGATTTTTAACTAGTAAATGCAAGGAAAAGAAAGCATAAAGTATTAAAATTAAATAAAAATAAAAACCCTTTGGGAGTGATCCTTATTATGTGTTCTACAGATTTCTAAGGTGTGACCTCTCTTTAACATACAAGACCACATAGGATCCACTCTTCCTTGAAAAAATATGCTTTGAAGTCATAATTTGGGGATTAAATATAACACCTGGAAATGCTATTTCCAAATGAATATAACTAATATTAGAAAATGAGAGAGATACAGTATTCAGCAAAACTGTGGAATAAACTACTGCCCCACCTGAAGGTCAAGCTCTTCTTTAACAGTTGTCTGAAATGCTCTGCAGATACACATGGGTAATAGAAAATATCATCATGCAGTGAAGGCAATCAAGCTTTTCAAAGTTTGTCACATAAATCTAAAAATGTTAAGATAAAATATATAGCTTTGATTGAATTACAAAAAGCAAACTGGGTGTGATTTCCACAACGTCCATTTGACTACTTTGTGTTTTTATTTTATGCTGGTCATGCTGCCATCTAATGTTCTATTGCAGCCAAGAAAGTAAGTACTTGTGGGGTGTGGTCCTTACTTCGACACCAGCAGAATATATAACAAATTTGATAAAATAAATGATGCTGGCACAACAACCCAGCAGAATAATATCACTTGATGAAACAGACATGACAAAGGTGTATATTTTCTGAAAGAATGAAACATACCTGACAGTCTCACAGCTGTAAACGGATGTATTACTCTACCAGTAAATTACACTGTGCCATAGGTAGTATTCTTTCTGCCCACAATGCTGTTATTTGGTTGTAGCACTGGTCGGTATCTCACAAGGCATTTTTCTAAGTCATTTAACAAAACTTCTAAATATGTTGGTAAAGAGGTAGCATATTAAAATCTCATATTTTTATAGACATTTCACAAAGTGCCAGACTTAATGGGGAAATGACTGTAATGAAAAGGAATCTGCTGAGGTAACAGAGGAACCAAAGCCTAACAAGGTGACAGATGAGGGAATGACACATGGCAGCTGGTACAGTGCTGGTTTGAACAAACTGTTGTTATTTTTGCCTAGTAGTATGGCTCAGAGTTTTAGTGTTACACACTGCTAACAGGCTTTGGACTGGAGACCTAGACTTGTTCCCTGTATTCACTTGCATAATGTTTAATTCTGAGTAAGTCACTTAACCAAACAGTACTTCCCAGTTACCACTGAAACAAGGATCTTAGTAGGCTTACTGCATTAGCAAACAAATAAAATACAAATTAAAAAAAAGTTTCGTATATCAAAAACATTAAAAACCCACATCATCAGAATAAAACAGCACATATTAATTTGTCTGATTGATTGATTTTGAACTAGGTTATTAGCAATAGTCCAGGTGACTAATTTCAGCCAAAACCTGGATGAGAGTCAAATAACATTGTATGAACAGAGCCAAGAAATTAAATTTAATACAATTAAAGAAAGACAGATAAAGCAGCAAACAGTAACAAACAAACAAAGCAGGCATCACACATACCTTTTTATACTTGTATGCGATGGGGATTAAAAAAGATATACAGTTTATGTCCTGAATTTGTACAGAACCAGACAATGACATTTAAAAGTTACTGTTTGGAAATATTTGAAACAGTTTAGCTATTTTGGCTTGGCTGTTCATGAGATCATTCTAGGAGTCAGCTGAGAGAGGTAGAGAAATATCTTAGCCATAAAATCTCAAAGTTAGAGAGCATGTTACTTTGTGAGCTGCTACAAAAATCCATTTTCTTTCAGATCCTGTGGAAGTTGTTTTCTATTGCCCTTTGCATCTTGTTGATATTCATGGATTTGAGCAGTGCTTGAATAAATTATTTTTTTCAAACCCTTTATAAAACTTTTATGTTGTACGTAATGACATATTTTCACATAAAGTAATAGAAAAGAAAGCGAACCATAGCAACAATTTTATATTTTCATGCATTATAGGTGCATGTTTTTAGCAATTATTATTCACTCCAACATTACATAAATGACTCGGTTCCTACCTTCTCCTGAACCTCACCCCTCCTACTAAACTTTATTCTGCATGTACTGTTCTCACAAACTCAATTTATTGCTACATGGTTTGCTCCTTCCCTTTTATAAAGATCCAGTCTCCAGTTCTTTTATCTTTTTTACATCATTCAGTACTTCAGTTAGAGCTGGTTTAGATTTTGATTTCCATTTTCTAGTAATTGCTTTCTTGGAAGCTAATAGCATTAAGCTTAGTAAGGCCTTACAATTTGTGGGCAATTCAGATCCCATATCCCAGCTCAAAAGAATCATTTCTTTAGTTAACATCATGTGCTCGCATTCAACATTTCTGAAAATGTACACTGTAAGGATTTTTTTTAAATCTGCCAGCTCTTCATAATCCCAAAAAAGTTTCCAACTACCTCCATATGTAAGCGGCAGAAAGCACTCTAAGAACTAAGCCAACATAGGAATGGAGAAAGGAGATTTTGCCAACAGGAATGACAGCTAGTAGGGGGTATAGAACTGAGGCAATATGGTGATAGAATTTCCAGGAGAAAATTAACAAAAGAACCAAGGTATTAGGTGCAAATAACTAGAGAAGGAAAGGTAGGAGTGGAATGAGGGCAAGCAGATGTATGGACTGTAGGATACAGACTGCCTTTCCTACCATGTATTGATAACAAAGTATAGGCAAACAGAAAGGGATAGATGAGTGCTAAGTGAAAGACCAGCTCTGCAGGAGTTTATAACTGAGTCTAGAAAAGAAGATGTCCTTACATTCACCGCTGCAGTATTCTTAAGATATGGGATTCCCTGCTGAGGAAGCCTGACGTCTGGCCAGTCTACCAAAGCCTACTGTTGATTTAAGGTATGATGAGCATCACCCAAACACTCCTTGCATAGTGTAGGGCATAACTCATTTACTTCACGTCTGAATGCTTCTTTTAAATGTTGATCTGTTTGCCTACTTCCATTTTCTGCCAGTTTTGCATGCTTTTTCATTCCTTGGTGTATGCCTATGCCTGTTTGCTGAAGTGAGCCATTGCAAATAAGTACCCCATTGGGGTTTTGTTTTTTTCTTGGCTTGTTTGTGCTCTGACAGTGAAAGGGTGCTGCATACTTTGGTTGTGCATAGACAGCTTAGATTTTATTTGGATAAGACTAAGGCTATTAGAAAAGCTAATCATTTGCTTGCTTCTTTTCATCTTAGGTCATTAGGATTAGTTGTATCCAAGCAAACTATTTTTTTCTTGGATTTCAAATGTTATTTTGTTTTGTTACATTTTCATGGCAAGACCCTTTCTGCTTCTGTAAAGGCTCATTCTACTAGAGCTGAGCTTCTTCTGGTGCTTTTTTCCAAGGTATTAGACACTAATTCTATTCTTGAAGCAGCTACCTGGACTTCTGTACATACTTTTACCAAACACTACAAGTTAGATGGTACCTCCAGAGCTAGAGCTGGTTTTTGCTATGGCCATTCTTCATAGCTTCTTAGAGGGCTCTACTTCTCCTTCCTCCTCCCAAGTTTCTTCTTGAGCTTTGGCACTCTCCCATATCTTAAGAATACTGGAGCAGTGAATGAAGGAAATAATATGGTTGTGTAAAAACTTACCATAACAGTAGATGTCCTTGTTTTCACTGCTGCAGTATTCACTCCTTTCCTCCATCCCCTAGTCCTTTTCCTTCCTGGATGTACAGGTTACCCCTAGGGTTTCCTGGGACTGGTGTTCCTACTGGGGCAATCAGTTCTGAGGATGGTATGCCTCAACATCATCTTTATGCCCTACGCTATGCGAGGACCATTTGGGTTATATTCTGTGTACCTTAAAGCAACAGTTGGTTTTGGTAGACTGGCCAGACGTTGGGCTTCCATGGCAGGGAATCCAATGTCTTAAGAACACTGCAGCAGTGCAGGCAAGGACATCTACTATTATGGAAAGATTTTACACAACTGGACTTTACTGTTAAAACAGGATAATGAGTAGGGCCAGCATGACATTTCTCAGGAAAGAGTAACCAAATGTAGATCTCTCAACCAATCCACCAAAGCAACAATTTGGACAAAACACAGAAAAACAAAGTATTATTTCTTAACAGGAGCAACCCACTGCATATTCCCTAGCATGACTTTGCATGGCCCTTAATTACAAAAGCAGTTATAAGACTGCACCAACTAAAAGAGAATTGTCTATCTCAGCCTTTGATGATAAATGCTGTTTCAAACTGTAAATAGTAGAATTAATCTGAAAGATTCACATTTAGTGACTAACCTATTTCCTTTGGATGTTGACTGTTGCTTGAACAACTCATTTCTCTTTTTCTTAGAACTGCACAATCATAACAGATCTATTTTTAGATGGATCCTACACT